>NW_028234001.1:1000000-1045000 GCF_037954325.1 Fistularia commersonii
GTCCCGCGGAGAGGGAGTACCAGGGCCTGGAGCCTGATTCGCTTATGTCTAGCAGTTCAGGAGTACCAGGGCCCGGAGCGGAGGAGCGGAGGAGCGGATGAGAGGAGAAGCGGAGGAGAGCGGAAGCCCGGCCGACAATTCGCCGAAGTCCCGCGGAGAGGGAGTACCAGGGCCTGGAGCCTGATTCGCTTATGTCCAGCAGTTCAGGAGTACCAGGGCCGGAACGGAGGAGCGGAGGAGCGGAGGAGCGGATGAGAGGAGGAGCGGAGGAGCGGAGGAGCGGAGGAGAGCTGAATCCGGCCGACAATTCGCATGAGTCCCGTGGAAAGGGAGTACCAGGGCCAGAAGCGTGATTTAATGATGTCCAGCAGTTCAGGAGTACCAGGGCCGGAGCGGAGGAGCGGAGTAGAGCGGAATGCCCGGCCGAATATTTGCCTAAGTCCCGCGGAAAGGGAGTACCAGGGCCAGGAACGTGATTCGCATATGTCTAGCAGTTCAGGAGTACCAGGGCCTGGAGTTGAGGTGCGGAGGAGTGGATGAGAGGAGAAGCGGAGGAGAGCGGAAGCCTTGCCGACAATTCGCCTGAGTCCCGCGGAAAGGGAGTACCAGGGCCAGAAGCGTGATTTAATGAAGTTCAGCAATTCAGGAGTACCAGGGCCGGAGCGGAGGAGCGGAGTAGAGCGGAATGCCCGGCCGAATATTTGCCTAAGTCCCGCGGAAAGGGAGTACCAGGGCCAGGAACGTGATTCGCATATGTCTAGCAGTTCAGGAGTACCAGGGCCTGGAGTTGAGGTGCGGAGGAGTGGATGAGAGGAGAAGCGGAGGAGAGCGGAAGCCTTGCCGACAATTCGCCTGAGTCCAGCGGAAAGGGAGTACCAGGGCCTGGAGCCTGATTCACTTATGTCTAGCAGTTCAGGAGTACCAGGGCCCGGAGCGGAGGAGCGGAGGAGCGGATGAGAGGAGAAGCGGATAAGAGCGGAAGCCCGTCCGACAATTCGCCTAAGCCCCGCGGAGAGGGAGTACCAGGGCCTGGAGCCTGATTCGCTTATGTCTAGCAGTTCAGGAGTACCAGGGCCCGGAGTGGAGGAGCGGAGGAGCGGATGAGAGGAGAAGCGGAGGAGAGCGGAAGCCTTGCCGACAATTCGCCTGAGTCCCGCGGAAAGGGAGTACCAGGGCCAGAAGCGTGATTTAATGAAGTTCAGCAATTCAGGAGTACCAGGGCATGGTGCGGAGGAGCGGAAGAGCGGAGGGGCGGATGAGTGGATGAGCGGACGAGCGGAGGAGAGAGGAAGCCCGGCCCACATTTCGCCTAAGTCCCGCGGAGAGGGAGTACCAGGGCCTGGAGCCTGATTCGCATATGTCCAGCAGTTCGGGAGTACCAGGGCCGGAGCGGAAGAGCGGAGGAGCGGAGGTGAGCGGAAGCCCGGCCGAATATTTGCTCAAGTCCCGTGGAAAGGGAGTACCAGGGCCTGGAGCCTGATTCGCTTATGTCTAGCAGTTCAGGAGTACCAGGGCCCGGAGCGGAGGAGCGGAGGAGCGGATGAGAGGAGAAGCGGAGGAGAGCGGAAGCCCGGCCGACAATTCGCCGAAGTCCCGCGGAGAGGGAATACCAGGGCCGGAGCGGAGGAGCGGAGGAGCGGAGGACCGGAGGAGCGGAGGAGCGGATGAGCGGAGGAGCGGAGGAGCGGAGGAGAGCTGAATCCGGCCGACAATTCGCCTGAGTCCCGCGGAAAGGGAGTACCAGGGCCAGAAGCGTGATTTAATGATGTCCAGCAGTTCAGGAGTACCAGGGCCGGAGCGGAGGAGCGGAGGAGAGCGGAAGCCCGGCCGAATATTTGCCTAAGTCCCGCGGAAAGGGAGTACCAGGGCCCGGAGCGGAGGAGCGGAGGAGCGGATGAGCAGAAGAACGTTTAAGCAGTCGAGCGGAGGAGCGGAGGAGTGGATGAGAGGAGAAGCGGAGGAGAGCGGAAGCCCGGCTGACAATTCGCCTGAGTCAGCGGAAAGGGAGTACCAGGGCCTGGAGCCTGATTCGCTCATGTCTAGCAGTTCAGGAGTACCAGGGCCCGGAGCGGAGGAACGGAGGAGCGGATGAGAGGAGAAGCGGTGGAGAGCGGAAGCCCGGCCGACAATTCGCCTAAGTCCCGCGGATTGGTAGTACCAGGGCCCGGAGCGGGGCAGCGGAGGAGCAGATGAGCAGAAGAGTGGAGGAGCGGAGGATCGGAGGAGCGGAAGAGCGGAGGAGCGGAGGAGCGGATGAGCGGAGGCGCGGAGGTGAGCGGAAGCCCGGCCGACAATTCGCCTGAGTCCCGCGGAGAGGGAGTACCAGGGCCAGAAGCGTCATTTAATGATGTTCAGCAATTCAGGAGTACCAGGGCAAGGTGCGGAGGAGCGGAAGAGCGGAGGGGCGGATGAGTGGATGAGCGGACGAGCGGAGGAGAGAGGAAGCCCGGCCCACATTTCGCCTAAGTCCCGCGGAGAGGGAGTACCAGGGCCTGGAGCCTGATTCGCATATGTCCAGCAGTTCAGGAGTACCAGGGCCGGAGCGGAGGAGCGGAGGAGCGGAGGTGAGCGGAAGCCCGGCCGAATATTTGCCGAAGTCCCGTGGAAAGGGAGTACCAGGGCCTGAAGCCTGATTCGCTTATGTCTAGCAGTTCAGGAGTACCAGGGCCCGAAGCGGAGGAGCGGTTGAGCGGAGGAGCGGAGGTGAGCGGAAGCCCGGCCGACAATTCGCCTGAGTACCGCGTAGAGGGCGTACAAGGGCCAGAAGCGTCATTTAATGATGTTCAGCAATTCAGGAGTACCAGGGCAAGGTGCGGAGGAGCGGAAGAGCGGAGGGGCGGATGAGTGGATGAGCGGACGAGCGGAGGAGAGAGGAAGCCCGGCCCACATTTCGCCTAAGTCCCGCGGAGAGGGAGTACCAGGGCCTGGAGCCTGATTCGCATATGTCCAGCAGTTCGGGAGTACCAGGGCCGGAGCGGAAGAGCGGAGGAGCGGAGGTGAGCGGAAGCCCGGCCGAATATTTGCCGAAGTCCCGTGGAAAGGGAGTACCAGGGCCTGGAGCCTGATTCGCTTATGTCTAGCAGTTCAGGAGTACCAGGGCCCGGAGCGGAGGAGCGGAGGAGCGGATGAGAGGAGAAGCGGAGGAGAGCGGAAGCCCGGCCGACAATTCGCCGAAGTCCCGCGGAGAGGGAGTACCAGGGCCGGAGCGGAGGAGCGGAGGAGCGGAGGAGCGGAGGAGCGGAGGACCGGAGGACCGGAGGAGAGCTGAATCCGGCCGACAATTCGCCTGAGTCCCGCGGAAAGGGAGTACCAGGGCAAGAAGCGTGATTTAATGATGTCCAGCAGTTCAGGAGTACCAGGGCCCGGAGCGGAGGAGCGGAGGAGCGGATGAGAGGAGAAGCGGAGGAGAGCGGAAGCCCGGCCGACAATTCGCCGAAGTCCCGCGGAGAGGGAGTACCAGGGCCGGGGCGGAGGACCGGAGGAGCGGAGGAGCGGATGAGCGGAGGAGCGGAGGTGAGCGGAAGCCCGGCCGACAATTCGCCTGAGTCCCGCGGAGAGGGAGTACCAGGGCCAGAAGCGTCATTTAATAATGTTCAGCAATTCAGGAGTACCAGGGCAAGGTGCGGAGGAGCGGAAGAGCGGAGGGGCGGATGAGTGGATGAGCGGAAGAGCGGAGGAGAGAGGAAGCCCGGCCCACATTTCGCCTAAGTCCCGCGGAGAGGGAGTACCAGGGCCTGGAGCCTGATTCGCATATGTCCAGCAGTTCAGGAGTACCAGGGCCGGAGCGGAGGAGCGGAGGAGCGGAGGTGAGCGGAAGCCCGGCCGAATATTTGCCGAAGTCCCGTGGAAAGGGAGTACCAGGGCCTGAAGCCTGATTCGCTTATGTCTAGCAGTTCAGGAGTACCAGGGCCCGAAGCGGAGGAGCGGATGAGCGGAGGAGCGGAGGTGAGCGGAAGCCCGGCCGACAATTCGCCTGAGTACCGCGTAGAGGGCGTACAAGGGCCAGAAGCGTCATTTAATGATGTTCAGCAATTCAGGAGTACCAGGGCAAGGTGCGGAGGAGCGGAAGAGCGGAGGGGCGGATGAGTGGATGAGCGGAAGAGCGGAGGAGAGAGGAAGCCCGGCCCACATTTCGCCTAAGTCCCGCGGAGAGGGAGTACCAGGGCCTGGAGCCTGATTCGCATATGTCCAGCAGTTCGGGAGTACCAGGGCCGGAGCGGAGGAGCGGAGGAGCGGAGGTGAGCGGAAGCCCGACCGAATATTTGCCGAAGTCCCGTGGAAAGGGAGTACCAGGGCCTGGAGCCTGATTCGCTTATGTCTAGCAGTTCAGGAGTACCAGGGCCCGGAGCGGAGGAGCGGAGGAGCGGATGAGAGGAGAAGCGGAGGAGAGTGGAAGCCCGGCCGACAATTCGCCGAAGTCCCGCGGAGAGGGAGTACCAGGGCCGGAGCGGAGGAGCGGAGGACCGGAGGACCGGAGGACAGCTGAATCCGGCCGACAATTCGCCTGAGTCCCGCGGAAAGGGAGTACCAGGGCCAGAAGAGTGATTTAATGATGTCCAGCAGTTCAGGGGTACCAAGGCCGGAGCGGAGGAGCCGAGGATTGGGAGTACCAGGGCCTGGAGCCTGGTTCGCTTATGGCAAGCAGTTTAGGAGTACCAGGGCCCAGAGCGGAGGAGCGGAGGAGCGGAGGAGCGGAGGAGCGGAGGAGCGGAGGAGCGGAGGAGCGCAGGAGCGCAGGAGCGCAAGAGCGGAGGTGAGCAGAAGCCCGGCCGAATATTCGCCGAAGTCCCGCGGATTGGGAGTACCAGGGCCTGGAGCCTGATTCGCGTATGGCAAGCAGTTCAGGAGTACCAGGGCCCTGAGCGGAGGAGCGGAGGAGCGGATGAGCGGAGGAAAAGAGGTGAGCGGTTGCCCGGCCGAATATTCGCCTAAGTCCCGCGGAAAGGGAGTACCAGGACCTTGAGCCTGGTTCGCTTATGTCTAGCAGTTCAGGAGTACCAGGGCCCGGAGCGGAGGAGCGGTGGAGCGGATGAGCAGAAGAACGTTTAAGCAGTGGAGCGGAGGAGCGGAGGTGAGCGGAAGCCCGGCCGACAATTCGCCTAAGTCCCGCGGAGAGGGAGTACCAGGGCCAGGAACGTGATTCGCTTATGTCTAGCAGTTCAGGAGTACCAGTGCCCGGAGCGGAGGTGCGGAGGAGTGGATGAGAGGAGAAGCGGAGGAGAGCGGAAGCCCGGCCGACAATTCGCCTGAGTCCAGCGGAAAGGGAGTACCAGGGCCTGGAGCCTGATTCGCTCATGTCTAGCAGTTCAGGAGTACCAGGGCCTGGAGCGGAGGAACGGAGGAGCGGAGGAGCGGAAGAGCGGAGGAGCGGATGAGCGGATGAGCTGAGGAGAGCGGAAGCCCGGCCGGCAATTCACCTGAGTCCCGCGGAGAGGGAGTACCAGGGCCATAAGCGTGATTTAATGATGTCCAGCAATTCCGGATTACCAGGGCAAGGTGCTGAGAAGCGGAGGGGCGGATGGTGGAGGATTGGATGAGCGGAGGAGAGCGGAAACCCAGCCCACATTTCGCCTAAGTCCTGCGGAGAGGGAGTACCAGGGCCTGGAGCCTGATTCGCATATGTCCAGCAGTTCAGGAGTACCAGGGCCGGAGCGGATGAGCGGAGGAACGGAGGTGAGCGGTTGCCCGGCCGAATATTCGCCTAAGTCCCGCGGATAGGGAGTACCAGGGCCAGTATCGTGATTCGCTTATGTCTAGCAGTTCAGCAGTACCAGGGCCTGGAGCGGAGGTGCGGAGGAGTGGATGAGAGGAGAAGCGGAGGAGAGCGGAAGCCCGGCCGACAATTCGCCTGAGTCCAGCGGAAAGGGAGTACCAGGGCCTCGAGCCTGATTCGCTTATGTCTAGCAGTTCAGGAGTACCAGGGCCCGGAGCGGAGGAGCGGAGGAGCGGATGAGCAGAAGAACGTTTAAGCGGTGGAGCGGAGGAGCGGATGAGCGGAGGAGAGCGGAATCCGGCCGACAATTTAACTGAGTCCCGCGGAAAGGGAGTACCATGACCTGTAGCCTGAATCTCATGTCCTGCGGTTCCGGAGTACCAGGGCCCGGAGCGGAGGAGCGGAGGAGCGGATGAGCGGAGGAGCGGAGGTGAGCGGAAGCCCGGCCGAATATTCGCCTAAGTCCCGCAGAAAGGGAGTACCAGGACCTGGAGCCTGATTCGCTTATGTCTAGCAGTTCAGGAGTACCAGGGCCCGGAGCGGAGGAGCGGAGGAGCGGAGGAGCGGATGAGAGGAGAACCGGAGGAGAGCGGAAGCCCGGCCAACAATTCGCCTAAGTCCCGCGGAGAGGGAGTACCAAGGCCTGGAGCCTGATTCGCTTATGTCTAGCAGTTCAGGAGTACCAGGGCCGGAGCGGAGGAGCGGAGGAGCCGAGGAGCGGAGGAGAGTGGAAGCCCGGCCGGCAATTCGCCTGTGTCTCGCGGAGAGGGAGTACCAGGTTCTGGAGCCTGAATCGCCTACGTCCAGCAGTTCAGGAGTACCAGGGCCAGGAGCGGAGGAGCGGAGGAGCGGAGAAGCGGAGGAGAGCGGAAGCCTGTCCGACAATTCGCCTGAGTCCCGCGGAAGGGGAGTACAAGGGTCTGGAGCCTGAAATGCTTATGTCTAGCAGTTCAGGAGTAACAGGGCCAGGAGCGGAGGACCGGAGGAGCGGAGTACCGGAGGAGCGGAGGAGCGAGGGAGTGGAAAAGCGGAGGAGCGGAGGAGAGGAGGAGCGGAAGAGCGGAGGAGCGGAGGAGCGGAGGAGAGGGGAAGCACGCTCCATATTTCGCCAGAGTCCCGCGGATAGGGAGTAACAGGGCCAAGAGCCTGATTCGCTTATGTCCAGCAGTTCTGGAGTACTAAGGCCCGGAGCGGATCAGCGGCGGAGCGGATGAGTGGAAGAATGGAGAAGCGGTGGAGCGGAGGAGCGGAGGAGCGGAGGAGCCGAGGAGCCGAGGAGCAGAGTTATGTTTCTCTTCTCAAAGGCGGGGAAGCTCTGGGGCAGCAGGACCCCTTAGACTGGCCAATATGAGCCTTCTATGGACATAGCTCCCCCGGACGTATGACCGGTGCTCCCAGACCTCTTGGTACATACATGTGAATGAGTGGATGAGCTAATGTTTGTTTGGTTGTGGATGCTTTTCGGCTAACGCTATTAGCACAGCTATGAAGACTTAAGGTGTGTGTGTGTCTGTGTGTGTGTGTGAGTGTCTTTGTGTGTTTGTGTGAGTGATGTTGTTTTGGTGGGGGGGGGGGTCGCGGACAGGGAGTACCAGTGCCAAGAGCGGATGAGCTGAGGAGCGGAGGAGGGCAGAAGCCCGGCCCGTGATTCGCTTATGTCAAGCGGTTCGGGAATTCCAGGGCCCAAAGCGGAGGAGCGGTGGAGCTGAGCTGTTTGTGTGTCTTTGTGTGTTTATGTGTGTGTGTCAGTGTGTTCTTGTGTGTGTATGTGTGAGAGTTTATTTAGGTGGAGGGGGGGAGTACCAGGGCCCATAGCGGAAGAGCGGTGGAGCTGAGAAGCGGAGGAGCGGAGTAGCGGAAGTATTGTTTCTCCACTCAGAGACGGGGAAGCTTGGGGGCAGCAGAACCCCTTAGATGGGCTAATCTGAGCATTCTCCGGACATAGATCCCCCGGACGTATGATTGGAGCTCCCGGACCATTGGGCACACACATGTGAATGAGTGGAAGAGCTAATATTTGTTTGGTTGTGGATGCGTTTTGGCTAATGCTATTAGCACAGCTATGATGAGTTAAGGTGTGCGTGTATGTGTGTGTGTGTGTGTGTGTGAGTGTGTCTGTGTGTGTGTGTGAGAGTTTGTTTAGGTGGGGGGGGGTCGCGGACAGGGAGTACCAGGGTCTCGAGCGGATGAGCTGAGGAGCAGAGGAGGGCATAAGCCCAGCCCGTGATTCCCTTATATCCAGCGGTTCGGGAGTTCCAGGGCCCAAAGCGGAAAAGCGGAGGAGCGGAGAAGCGGAGGAGTGGAGGAGAGCAGAAGCACCTCTCGCAATTCTCCTGAGTTTGCAGGATCGGGAGTACCAGGGCCAATAGCGGAGGAGCGGAGGTGTTGAGAAGCGGAGGAGTGGAGGAGCGATATTATATTTCTCTTCTCAAAGGCGGGGAAGCTTGGGGGCACCAGGACCCCTTAGACCGGCAAATGTGAGCCTTCTCCAGACATAGATGCCCCGGACGTATGACCGGAGATCCAGGACCTCTGGGCACATACATTTGAATGAGTGGATGAGCTAATGTTTGTTTGGTTGTGGATGCGTTTCGGCTAATGCTATTAGCACAGCTATGATGACTTAAGGTGTGTGTGTGTGTGTGGGTGTTTGTGTGTGTGTGTGTTTTTGTGTTCTTGTGTGTGTGTGTGTGTGTGTGTGTGTGTGTGTGTGTGTGTGTGTTTGTGTGTGCGTTTGTGTATATGTGTGTGACAGTTTGTTTAGGTGGGGGGGGGGGCGCGGACAGGGGGTAGCTGGGCCTGGAGTGGATGAGATGTGGAGCGGATGGAGCATGTCCCGTAATTCTCCTGAGTTCGGCGGATCGGGAGTACCAGGGCCCATAGCGGAGGAGCGGTGGAGCGAAGAAGCGGACCATTGGGCACACACATGTGAATGAGTGGATGAGCTAATGGTTGTTTGGTTGTGGATGCATTTCGGCTAAAGCTATTAGCACAGCTATGATGACTTAATGTGTGTATATGTGTCAGTGTGTGTGTGTGTGTGAGTGTCTTTGTGTATGTGTGTGATAGTTTGTTTTGGTGGGGGGGGGGGTCACGGACAAGGAGTACCAGGGCACACACATGTGAATGAGTGGATGAGCTAATGTTTGTTTGGTTGTGGATGCGTTTCGGCTAAAGCTATTAGCACAGCTATGAAGACTTAAGGTGTGTGTATGAGTGTATATGTGTGTCTGTGTGTGTGTGTGTGAGAGGCTCTTTTGGTGGTGGTGGGGGGGGGGGGTCGCGGACAGGGAGTACCATAGGGCACACACATGTGAATGAGTGGATGAGCTAATGTTTGTTTGGTTGTGGATGCGTTTCGGCTAATGCTATTAGCACAGCTATGATGAGTTAAGGTGTGTGTGTATGTCTGTGTGTGTGTGTGTGTTTGTGTGTTTTTGTGTGTGTGTGAGTGATTTTGTGTGAGAGTTTGTTTAGGTGGGGGGGGGGAGTACCAGGGCCCATAGCGGAGGAGCAGTTGAGCTGAGAAGCGGAGGAGCGGAGGAGCGGAGGAGCGGAGGTAATGTTTCTTCTCTCAGAGGCGGGGAAGCTTGGGGGCAGAAGAACCCCTTAGACGGGCTAATGTGAGCATTCTCCGGACATAGATCCCCCGGTCGTATGACTGGAGCTGCCGGACCAAATTGGCACACACATGTGAATGAGTGGATGAGCTAACGTTTGTTTGGTTGTGGATGCGTTTCGGCTAATGCTATTAGCACAGCTAAGATGAGTTAAGGTGTGTGTGTGTGTGTGTATGTCTGTTTGTGTGTTTGTGTGTGTGTGTGTGTGTGAGTTTGTTTAGGTGGGGGAGGGTCGCGGACAGGGAGTACCAGGGCCTCGAGCGGATGAGCTGAGGAGCTGAGGAGGGCAGATGCCCGGCCTTGATTCGCTTATGTCCAGCGGTTCGGGAATTCCAGGGCCCAAAGCGGAGGAGCAGTGGAGCTGAGAAGCGGAGGAGCGGAGGAGCGGAGTAGCAGAGGCATAGTTTCTCCTCTCAGAGGCGGGGAAGCTTGGGGGCATCAGAACCCCTTGGACGGGCTAATGTGAGCATTCTCCGGACATAGATCCCCCGAACGTATGATTGGACCTCCCGGACCATTGGGCACACACATGTGAATGAGTGGATGAGCTAATGTTTGTTTGGTTGTGGATGCATTTCGGCTAATGCTATTAGCACAGCTATGATGAGTTAAGGTGTGTGTGTGTGTATGTGTGTGTGTGTGTGTGTGTGTGTGTGTGTGTGTCTGTTTGTTTGTTTTTGTGTCTGTGTGAGGGTGTTCGTGTGTGTGTGTGTGAGAGTTTGTTTAGGTGGGGGGGGGGTACCAAGGCCCATCGCGGAAGAGCTGTGGAGCGGAGAAGCGGAGGAATGGAGGAGCGGAGGTAATTTCTCTCTTCTCAAAGGCAGAGGATGGGAAGTTTGGGGGCAGTAGGACGCCTTAGACCAGCCACTGTGAGCCTTCTCCAGATATAGATCGCCCGGACGTATGATTGGAGCTCCCGGACCATTGGGCACACACATGTGAATGAGTGGATGAGCTAATGTTTGTTTGGCAGTGGATGCGTTTCGGCTAATGCTATTAGCACAGCTATGATGAGTTAAGTTGTGTTTGTGTATGTGTGTGTGTGTGTGTGTGTGCGTGTGTATGTTTGTGTGTTTTTGTGTGTGAGTGAGTGTGTTTAGGTGGGGGGGGGTACCAGGGCCCATAGCCGAGGATCGGTGGAGCTGAGAAGCGGAGGAGCGGAGTAGCGGAGGTATTGTTTCTCCTCTCAGAGGCGGGGAATCTTGGGAGCTATTAGCACAGCTATGATGACTTAAGGTGTGTGTGTGTTTGTGTGTTTGTGTGTTTGTGTGTTCTTGTGTGTGTGTGTGTGTGTTTTTGTGTGTGCGTTTGTGTATATGTGTGTGACAGTTTGTTTAGGTGGGGGGGGGGGGGGGGCGCGGACAGGGGGTAGCTGGGCCTGGAGCGGATGAGCTGTGGAGCGGATGGAGGGCAGAAGCACGTCCCATAATTCTCCTGAGTCCGGCGGATCGGGAGTACCAGGGCCCATAGCGGAGGAGCGGTGGAGCGGAGAAGCGAACCATTGGGCACACACATGTGAATGAGTGGATGAGGTAATGTTTGTTTGGTTGTGGATGCATTTCGGCTAATGCTATTAGCACAACTATGATGACTTAATGTGTGTATGTCTGTCAGTGTGTGTGTGTGTGTGAGTGTCTTTGTGTATGTGTGTGATAGTTTGTTTTGGTGGGGGGGGGGGGTCGCGGACACGGAGTACCAGGGCACACACATGTGAATGAGTGGATGAGCTAATGTTTGTTTGGTTGTGGATGCGTTTCGGCTAAAGCTATTAGCACAGCTATGATGAGTTAAGGTGTGTGTGTATGTGTGTGTGTGTGTGTTTGTGTGTTTTTGTGTGTGTGTGAGTGATTTTTTGTGAGAGTTTGTTTTGGTGGGGGGGGGGGGAGGGGGGGGAGTACCAGGGCCCATAGCGGAGGAGCGGTGGAGCTGAGAAGCGGAGGAGCGGAGTAGCGGAGGTATTGTTTCTCTTCTCAGAGGCGGGGAAGCTTGGGAGCTATTAGCACAGGTATGATGACTTAAGGTGTGTGTGTGTGTGTGTGTGTGTGTTTGTGTGTTTGTGTGTTTGTGTGTTCTTGTGTGTGTGTGTGTGTGTGTGTGTGTGTGTGTGTGTTTGTGTGTGCGATTGTGTATATGTGTGTGACAGTTTGTTTAGGTGGGGGGGGGGGCGTGGACAGGGGGTAGCTGGGCCTTGAGCGGATGAGCTGTGGAGTGGATGGAGGGCAGAAGCACGTCCCATTCAGCCGGCGGCAACCATAAAAACCTATCTTTAACTTAAAAACAAACAAAAATGTGCAATATCTCATTTCTGTGCAATATTCAGAAACTGTGCAATATTTCATTTCATAACAGCTACATTGTGCAATATTTCATCTCATCTCATAACAGCTACACTATAATGTTCCCTTCTATCATACTATTGTGCACTCCTTACCTCACTTGTTACTAAGACACTTATAGTTTTATCACTGCTTACTAAGACACTTTATAGTTTCACTGAAACACTTTATAGTTTATAGTTTATTTTTATTTATAATTCTGCCTTTCTTTTATTATTTATTACTGTTATATTTTCTGTAACTCTGGCACTGCAATTTCCTTCGGGATTATAAAAGTTGTTCTGATTCTTATTCTTAATTCTCCTGAGTCCGGCGGATCGGGAGTACCAGGGCCCATAGTGGAGGAGCGGTGGAGCGGAGAAGCGGACCATTGAGCACACACATGTGAATGAATGGATGAGCTAATGTTTCTTTGGTTGTGGATGCGTTTCGGCTAATGCTATTAGCACAGCTATGATGACTTAATGTGTGTATGTGTGTCAGTGTGTGTGTGTGTGTGGGTGTCTTTGTGTATGTGTGTGATAGTTTGTTTTGGTGGGGGGGGGGGGGGGGTCGCGGACACGGAGTACCAGGGCACATACATGTGAATGAGTGGATGAGCTAATGTTTGTTTGGTTGTGGATGCGTTTCGGCTAAAGCTATTAGCACAGCTATGAAGACTTAAGGTATGTGTATGTGATTATGTGTGTGTCTGTGTGTGTGTGAGTGTCTTTGTGTGTGTGTGTGTGTGTGAGAGGCTCTTTTGGTGGGGGGGGGGGTCGTGGACAGGGAGTACCATTGGGCACACACATGTGAATGAGTGGTTTAGCTAATGTTTGTTTGGTTGTGAATGCGTTTCGGCTAATGCTATTAGCACAGCTATGAGTTAAGGTGTGTGTGTGTGTTTGTGTGTTTTTGTGTGTGTGTGATGGATTTTGTGTGAGAGTTTGTTTAGGGGGGGGGGGGGGAGTACCAGGGCCCATCGCGGAGGAGCGGTGGAGCTGAGAAGCGGAGGAGCAGAGGAGCGAAGGTAATGTTTCTTCTCTCAGAGGCGGGGAAGCTTGGGGGCAGAAGAACCCCTTAGACGGGCTAATGTGAGCATTCTCCGGACATAGATCCCCCGGTCGTATGATTGGAGCTGCCGGACCATTGGGCACACACATGTGAATGAGTGGATGAGCTAATGTTTGTTTGGTTGTGGATGCGTTTCGGCTAATGCTATTAGCACAGCTAAGATGAGTTAAGGTGTGTGTGTGTGTGTGTGTGTGTGTGTGTGTGTGTGTGTGTTTGTTTGTTTTTGTGTCTGTGTGAGTGTGTTCGTGTGTGTATCTGTGAGAGTTTGTTTAGATGGGGGGGGGTACCAGGGCCCATCGCGGAGGAGCGGAGGAGCGGTGGAGCGGAGAAGCGGAGGAATGGAGGAGCGGAGGTAATGTTTCTCTTCTCAAAGGCAGAGGATGGGAAGTTTGGGGGCAGTAGGACGCCGGTGCGAGCGATGCGTTTCAAGGCGTATTGCATGTGTGTATGGAGGGGGGGGGTCTACAGGACACCGCAGACCGGCAATGGTGCACCTTCTCCGGACATCGATCCCCGAAACGTCGACGTAGAGCTCCCGGAGCAGCCGGCGTGTACATGTGAATGAATGGAGGAGCTAATGTGTGTGTGTGTGGGGTGGTGGTGGTGTGGGGGGGGGCGTTTCGGCTAATGCTATCAGCACAGCTATGATTATCCCCAGAACGTTGAGAACGAGCTCCCGGAACTCCAGACATGCGTATATAAAAGAGTGGAATTAAGGTGTGTGTGAGTGTGTGTGTGTGTGTGTGTGTGTGTGTGTGTGTGTGTGTGTGTCTATGTGTGTGTGTGTGTGTGTGTGTGTGTGTGTGTGTGTGTGTGTGTGTGTGTGTATGTGTGGGACAGAAATAATGTCGGGGACAGAAATTGTTATTAGCCTGCTGGCAGATGACACACCCTTAGTTTTGAAAAATGAACATCAAGTCCCAATAAGCGTTGAAAAAATTAAAACATTCTCCAAGGCTTCAGGATTGTCATTAAACTTAAAGAAATGCAAACTTCTTGCGCTGCATGACTCACCACTAAAGGAAATCAGCAATGTTCCTATCAAATCAGAAATAAAATACTTGAGCATTTTCCTATCTAAGGACCAAAAGTTAAATCAATCCAGGAACATTGAATCTAAACTGAATCAAAGTAAAGCAAAACTGAATATATGGCTCCACAGAGATTTATCAATATTAGGCCGGATATATTTGACTAAAATGGAATGTTTATCCAGATGTATATACCCAGTGTATTCCAATGCTGCCCCAAATCAACTCATAAAATCTATTAACCAAATAAATTTCAACTTTATCTGGAGGAACAGACCACACCATCTAAAAAAATCACATATGGGGAAAGAAACAAGTGACGGAGGGCTGAAAGTGATAGAGTTGGACTGCCTGAATGGGACATTGAAGGTGAACTGGTTGAAATCCTGGATCAAACATCATCATTCTTTCTGGTATTGTACTCCAAACTACTTATTCAACATAGTCGGCAAACTAAGTCTTCTACTTATCTCTGACTTGGATATCAACAAGATTCCTGTCCAATTTTCAGAGTTCCATAAACAAATATTATTATACTGGAAAATGATATATGTACACAATTTCTCAACACACAGTACAATAATTTGGAACAATAGATATGTACTGCGTGGCAACAAACCTCTGTTTTACAAGGAATGCTTTGAGAAAGGTATATGGTCAATAATTGACTTGATGGATGACAATGGCAGTCCTCTAGACTATGAACAGTTCTGTACTACACACAGATTTAAGCCTCCCATATTAGAGTTGATAAAGTTATGAAACGCACTGCCTCGACAATTTGTATTCCTGACCAAAAATATAATGACGCACCAAACCGTACAACCACAGTTACCCCGACTATCACTCCAGGGAATCTCAATTCTGGACAGAAAGTGCAGCAACTCCTTTATTAGGACATGTTTCACAGGAAACTTGTTCCCTGGACGTCAAAACAAAAATAATATTTGAAATAAATTTGATAAGGAATCGATTGCCACGCTGCGAACTATGTGTCTGACTCTACCCATACCCCCCAAGGCAAGAAGAGACCCACTTCTAAATTATGAATGACATCTACCCATCTAAGGAATTATTGCGGGTACGCTTTACTTTTGAAGATAATATTTGTACATTTTGTGAAGACAACATTGAAACCACTGACCATATATTTTTTCTCATTCTCATTCCATCGTCACCAGTTTCCCTCTCAAAAGATGATATCACATTTGGTTTACTTATAAGCAACATAACAGATGAACTCTGTGTCAATGTTCTTTTAGGCCTGGCCAAGTTCTTCATTCACAAAAACAGAATGCAAAAATGCTCCCCAAATTTTAATTTCTTCATAAACGATTTTGAATTATAAAAAAAAATCCTTAAAACTTATGGAAAAATCCAAAAACTAAAAAATATACAGTTACCCATGTCTGAGATTCCTTTTTTTGGAAAAAAAGAAAAACAACTTAATTACATGTTATATTCCCCTTGCAATTGTTTTTTCGTTTTAATTTTTTATTTGTCTATCTATTGATTTAATTATTTCCTTTTAATTTCTTTTTTTGTCTAGCACTGTAAATTTCTCACAAACCGTTAACACTATTAACTTCTGATTCCATACAGAACAAATGTCCTTCTGTCCGTTGCTTCCTCATCCCTGGTTGTTTCATTGACATTCAGTTCTACCTTGCCATGTTTATTTGTACATTTGTATATTTGTGTGTACTATTTATGTTCAATTAAAAACAGTTTGATGTCTGAGATTCCTTGTGAACGGCCAACTTAATTACATGTTATATTCCCCTTACAATTTTTTTTTTTGGTTTTTAATTTTATTTTTCTATCTATTTATTTAATTATTTCCTTTTAATTTTCTGTTTTTGTCTAGCATTAAAAATTTCTCGCAAACCGTTAACACTATTAACTTCTGATTACATACAGAACGAATGCCCTTATGTCCCCCCCCCCCCCCCGTCCCCCGTCCCCCCGCTTTTTCCTTACGGTGGCAGACACTGAGATCAAAAGCAAATGGGTGTCATTGTAATGCAGTAACAGGGTGATAACAGCCGTGTTTGAAGTGTGTAGGGGCTTATAGGAGAGCAGAAGCACGTCACGCTATTCGCCTGAGTTCGGAGGATCGGGAGTACCAGGGCCCATAGCGGAGGAGCAGAGGAGTTGAGAAGCGGAGGAGCGGAGTTATGTTTCTCTTCTCAAAGGCGGGGAAGCTTGGGGGCAGCAGGACCCCTTAGACCGGCCAATGTGAGCCTTCTCCGGACATAGATCACCCGGACGTATGACTGGAGCTCCCGTACCTCTGGGCACACACATATGTGAATGAGTCGATGAGCTAATGTTTGTTTTGTTGTGGATACGTTTCGGCCAATGCTATTAGCACAGCTATGATGAGTTCAGGTGTGTGTTTGTGTGTGTGTGTGTATGGGTGTGTGTCTGTGTGTGTGTGTGTGTGTGTGTGTGTGTGTGTGTGTGTGTGTGTGTGTGTGTGTGTTTGTGTGTGTGTGTGTGTGTGTGCGTGTGTTTATGTGTGTGTGAGAGTTTGTTTTGGTGGGTGGGTGGGGATGGGGGGGTTCCCGCGGACTGGGAGTACCAGGGCCTCGAGCGGATCAGCTGAGGAGCGGAGGAGGGCAGATGCCCGGCCTTGATTCGCTTATGTCCAGCGGTTCGGGAGTTCCAGGGCCCAAAGCGGAGGAGCGGAGGACAGCAAAAGCCCTGTCCGCAATTCACCTGAGTCTGGCGGATCGGTAGTACCTGGTTCCGCAGCGGAGGAGCGGAGGAGCTGAGAAGCGGAGGAGCGGAGGAGATGTTTCTCTTCTCAGAGGCGGCGAGGGGGGGGGGGGGGGGGGAGGACCCCTTACCCTTATCCCCCGGACATTTGAGTGGAGCTCCCGGACCTCCGGGCACGCACATGCGAATGACTGGATGACAGGGAGTGCCAGGGCCTGGAGCGGATGAGCAGAGGAGAGGCGGAGGGCAGAAGCCCGGCACAGATCGGGAGTTCCAGGGCCCGAGCGGAAGAGCGGAGGAGCGGAGCAAAGCGGAAGCCCGTCTTAACAACAAGGAAATTACAGATGAAGCTATAATTTCTACAGAAATCTTTAAATTCTATAGCCACCTATACACTTCGACATTATCAAAAAGCGATTGTGACTCCTTTCCAACAAATATTCCTCAATATATCCCAAAAATAAACAACAACAAACAACATATGTTTGTTTTGTATATGTTTATATATAAACAACAAAAAATATACAGTCTGATGTCTGAGATTCCTTGTGAATCGCCAACTTAATTATATGTTGTATTCCCCTTGCAATCTTTTTTCGTTTTAATTTTTTATTTGTCTATCTATTGATTTAATTATTTCCTTTTAATTTCTTTTTTTGTCTAGCATTGTAAATTTCTCACAAACCGTTAACACTATTAACTTCTGATTACATACAGAACGAATGTCCTTATGTCCTTTGCTTCCTCATGCCTGGTTGTTTCATTCACATTCAGTTCTACCTTGCCATGTTTATTTGTACATTTGTATATTTGTGTGTACTATTTATGTTCAATTAAAAAAAAAAAAAAAAAAAGAATGAGAGGCTGAGAAAATCTCCATGTCTCTCTCTCTCCCCCCCTTAATGCCCCCCCCCCCCCCTCTTCCTCACGGCGGCCGACGCAATGTGATTCTCGCCGTTGTTGTGGAAGTAGGGTAAAGGATTCCCCGCGTCGGTGCGAGCGATGCGTTTCAAGGCGTATTGCATGTGTGTATGGAGGGGGGGGGTCTACAGGATACCGCAGGCCGGCAATGGTGCACCTTCTGCGGACATCGATCACCGAAACGTCGGCGTGGAGCTCCCGGAGCAGCCGGCGTGTACATGTGAATGAATGGAGGAGCTAATGTGTGTGTGGGGTGGTGGTGGTGGTGGTGGTGGTGGTGGTGTGTGTGTGGGGGGGGGGGGCGTTTCGGCTAATGCTATCAGCACAGCTATGATTATTCCCAGAACGTTGAGAACGAGCTCCCGGAACTCCAGACATGCGTATATAAAAGAGTGGAATTAAGGTGTGTGTGAGTGTGTGTGTGTGTGTGTGTGTGTGGTGGGGGGGGGGGGGGCGTTTCGGCTTGACGGGAAAGAAACCAAATGTGTCACAAATGCAAAAGTTTGGTGCTGTGTGCTATGCATACAAGCACAACAAAAAGAAACTTGACTCAAGAGGTGAGAAGGGAGTTTTCATTGGATATGACAAAAATAGTCCAGCTTATTTTGTATATTATCCAAATAGTGAAAGAGTACTAAAACAGACTGCTAAAATTTGTGTCGAACCCATCTCCAGAGCAACAAACCCAGACAGAGATGAGCTCAGACCAGGATGATGATGATGATGATGATGATGATCAGTTAGACATTTAAAGAGGCAAGGAGTTCCCTCAATGCTGACAAGTGGATGAAATCTATGGACGAAGAGATGGAGTCATTGAGAGAGAAGAACACTTTTACCCTAACACAGCTACCCCAAGGCAAGTGTGCAGTGGGGGTGGGGGTGGGGGGTGGGGGGGCGTAAGCGCTAAAAAGAAATGAAGATGGCACAAACAAATATAAAGCTCGTTATGTTGCTAAGGGCTACAGTCAAAAGTATGGCACGGATTTCGAGGAAACATTTTCTCCAACAGCAAATATGACAAGTGTGAGGGTGTTTATGCAGAAATCAGTTCCGGAAAATTTGTTCTTACACCAAATGGATGTAAAGACAGCCTATCTTCATGCACCCATAGATTGTGAGCTCTGTGTAGAACAACCAGAAGGGTATGAAGTGACAAATAAAAAACAGAAGCTGGTGTGTAAACTTAAAAAGTCACTATACGTCCCTGAACAAGCCGGTCGTCATTGGGATCTGATGCTCCATTCTTACTTGATTGACAATGACTTTATTCAGAATGAAGCAGATCATTGTGTTTATGTCAAAGAAAACCAAAATGACAAGGTCATCATCATAATATGGGTAGATGATTTAATCATAGCTGCGAGTGATGAGGAAGTAATGAAAGAGGTGAAAATCATGCTTACAGCTAGATTTAAAATGAAGGACATGGGCAAACTGATCAAAATCAACACCCAGAAAATATGTCAGTCAGAAGAGTGTGTTAAGATGTCACAAAGAAAATATGTGGAAAGGTAGCCCTACAGTATTGTCCAACACAAGAGATGCCGGCACATGTTATGACAAAGCCTGCATCACAGTTTAAGTTGTTGAATTTTTCAAAGTTGTTGTTTGGGTCATGAGTATTTTATTTTGATGTAAATGGGCAAAGATACCAATAATATGAGAGCAAGTGGGGGCGTTGTTAACTGAGAAATATGCTCTCAATTATTTTCCGTTTTATTTCCAAGGGCCAGTCTCAGCTTCTGGTCAACAGGATCCCGCAGACCAGCCAAGGTGCACCTTCTTCGGACACGGATCCCCGTATCGTCGGCGTGAAGCTCCGGGAGCACCAGACATGCACTTATGAATAAGCGGAGGAGTCAACTCCATAAGTACTCCACTCACGGCCTCGGTGTCACTGAATCGAGCAATTTGGTTTTTAATGTTTAAAAATCGGCTTAACATTGAGGTGGAAAACACAGCGGTATCGTTAAAATACAGTAACAGGGTGATAACATCCATGTAAGAAGTGGAGGGGGATTTATTGCACTCACGGCCCCACTCGTTTATTCCTCTCATACACAGCAGCCAGATCACCTGCTGGAGCTCCAAGCGCTGTGCACTGTCGGATGCCGCCATCTAGCGGACATAAAATGTAAGGAAGCGGAGGGAGAAAGCCATCCGGTGTTCCCCGAGTAGCGGCGACGAACGAGTTTAGAGCCGTGGAGAAGGTTTGCTTCCCCCCCAACCTCTCTTTCTTACTTCTTCTTCTTCTTCTTCTTCTTCTTCCCCTTCTTCTTCTTCTTCTTCTTCTTCTTCTTCTTCTTCTTCTTCTTCTTCTTCTTCTTCTTCTTCTTCTTCTTCTTCTTCTTCTTTTGTCTTTTCCCGTCAGGTGTGGCCACAGCGAGTCAACTTTCTCCATCTAACCCTATTCTCCGTATCCTTCTCTCTCACACCAACTACCTTCATATCCTCTCTCACCACGTCCATAAATCCTCTCTTTGGTCTTCCTCGAGACCTCTTGCCTTGCAGCTCCAATTCCAGCATCCGTCTACCAATATATTCTCTATCCCTCCTCTGTACATGACCGAACCATCTCAGTCTGGCTTCTCTGACCTTCTCTCTAAAACATCGAACATGTGCTGTTCCTCTGATACTCATTCCTGATCCTATCAATCCTGGTCACTCCGTAAGAGAACCTCAACATCTTCATATCTGCAACCTCTAGTTCTGCCTGCTGTCTTTTTGTCATTGTAACAGTTTCTAGTGCATATATCATCGCTGGGCTCACCACTGTCTTGTACACCTTTGTACACCTTGGTAATGGGCAACCCCGTATCTGACCATGTGACAAAGCCAAGCAGTGCAGACAATGTGAGACGATCAACTAGAACCAAAAAGAAGCCCAGTTACTTTAATAGTTATGTGACTAGTGCTATTGACGATGACCAAGTGTTCACTAACATTGACTACTGTTATAGACTGGCGTGTGGTGTCCCACAGACATTTAAAGAGGCAAGGAGTTCACTTAATGCTGACAAGTGGATGAAATCTATGGACGAAGAGATGGAGTCATTGAGAGAGAAGAACACTTTTACCCTAACACAGCTACCCCAAGGCAAGTGTGCAGTGGGGGTGGGGGTGGGGGGTGGGGGGGCGTAAGCGCTAAAAAGAAATGAAGATGGCACAAACAAATATAAAGCTCGGTATGTTGCTAAGGGCTACAGTCAAAAGTATGGCACGGATTTCGAGGAAACATTTTCTCCAACAGCAAATATGACAAGTGTGAGGGTGTTTATGCAGAAATCAGTTCCGGAAAATTTGTTCTTACACCAAATGGATGTAAAGACAGCCTATCTTCATGCACCCATAGATTGTGAGCTCTGTGTAGAACAACCAGAAGGGTATGAAGTGACAAATACAAAACAGAAGCTGGTGTGTAAACTTAAAAAGTCACTATACGTCCCTGAACAGGTCGGTCGTCATTGGGATCTGATGCTCCATTCTTACTTGATTGACAATGACTTTATTCAGAATGAAGCAGATCATTGTGTCTATTACAAAGAAAACCAAAATGACAAAGTCATCATCATAATATGGGTAGATGATTTAATCATAGCTGCGAGTGATGAGGAAGTAATGAAAGAGGTGAAAATCATGCTTACAGCTAGATTTAAAATGAAGGACTTGGGCAAAGTGATCAAAATCAATACCCAGAAAATATGTCAGTCAGAAGAGTGTGTTAAGATGTCACAAAGAAAATATGTGGAAAGGTAGCCCTACAGTATTTTCCAACACAAGAGATGCCGGCACATGTTATGACAAAGCCTGCATCACAGTTTAAGTTGTTGAATTTTTCAAAGTTGTTGTTTGGGTCATGAGTATTTTATTTTGATGTAAATGGGCAAAGATACCAATAATATGAGAGCAAGTGGGGGCGTTGTTAACTGAGAAATATGCTTTCAATTATTTTCCGTTTTATTTCCAAGGGCCAGTCTCAACTTCCCAGTCAACAGGACCCCGCAGACCGGCCAAGGTGCACCTTCTTCGGACACGGATCCCTGTGACGTCGGCGTGAAGCTCCGGGAGCACCAGACATGCACATATGAATAAGCGGAGGAGTCTATTCCATAAGTCCTCCACTCACGGCCTCGGTGTCACTGAATCGAGCAATCTGGTTTTTTAATGTTTAAAAATCGGCTTAACATTGAGGTCGAAAAAACAGCGGTATCGTTAAAATACAGTAACAGGGTGATAACATCCATGTAAGAAGTGGAGGGGGATTTATTGCACTCACGGCCCCACTCGTTTATTCCTCTCATACACAGCGGCCAGATCACCTGCTGGAGCTCCAAGCGCTGTGCACAGTCGGATGCCGCCATCTAGCGGACATAAAATGTAAGGAAGCGGAGGGAGAAAGCCATCCGGTGTTCCCCGAGTAGCGGCGACGAACGAGTTTAGAGCCGTGGAGAAGGTTTGCTTCCCCCCCACCCTCTCTTTCTAACTTCTTCTTCTTCTTCTTCTTCTTCTTCTTCTTCTTCTTCTTCTTCTTCTTCTTCATCTTCTTCTTTTGTCTTTTCCCGTCAGGTGTGGCCACAGCGAGTCAACTTTCTCCATCTAACCCTATTCTCCGTATCCTCCTCTCTCACACCAACTACCTTCATATCCTCTCTCACCACGTCCATAAATCCTCTCTTTGGTCTTCCTCGAGACCTCTTGCCTTGCAGCTCCAATTCCAGCATCCGTCTACCAATATATTCTCTATCCCTCCTCTGTACATGACCGAACCATCTCAGTCTGGCTTCTCTGACCTTCTCTCTAAAACATCGAACATGTGCTGTTCCTCTGATACTCATTCCTGATCCTATCAATCCTGGTCACTCCGTAAGAGAACCTCAACATCTTCATATCTGCAACCTCTAGTTCTGCCTGCTGTCTTTTTGTCATTGTAACAGTTTCTAGTGCATATATCATCGCTGGGCTCACCACTGTCTTGTACACCTTTGTACACCTTGGTAATGGGCAACCCCGTATCTGACCATGTGACAAAGCCAAGCAGTGCAGACAATGTGAGACGATCAACTAGAACCAAAAAGAAGCCCAGTTACTTTAATAGTTATGTGACTAGTGCTATTGACGATGACCAAGTGTTCACTAACATTGACTACTGTTATAGACTGGCGTGTGGTGTCCCACAGACATTTAAAGAGGCAAGGAGTTCACTTAATGCTGACAAGTGGATGAAATCTATGGACGAAGAGATGGAGTCATTGAGAGAGAAGAACACTTTTACCCTAACACAGCTACCCCAAGGCAAGTGTGCAGTGGGGGTGGGGGTGGGGGGTGGGGGGGCGTAAGCGCTAAAAAGAAATGAAGATGGCACAAACAAATATAAAGCTCGGTATGTTGCTAAGGGCTACAGTCAAAAGTATGGCACGGATTTCGAGGAAACATTTTCTCCAACAGCAAATATGACAAGTGTGAGGGTGTTTATGCAGAAATCAGTTCCGGAAAATTTGTTCTTACACCAAATGGATGTAAAGACAGCCTATCTTCATGCACCCATAGATTGTGAGCTCTGTGTAGAACAACCAGAAGGGTATGAAGTGACAAATACAAAACAGAAGCTGGTGTGTAAACTTAAAAAGTCACTATACGTCCCTGAACAGGTCGGTCGTCATTGGGATCTGATGCTCCATTCTTACTTGATTGACAATGACTTTATTCAGAATGAAGCAGATCATTGTGTCTATTACAAAGAAAACCAAAATGACAAAGTCATCATCATAATATGGGTAGATGATTTAATCATAGCTGCGAGTGATGAGGAAGTAATGAAAGAGGTGAAAATCATGCTTACAGCTAGATTTAAAATGAAGGACTTGGGCAAAGTGATCAAAATCAATACCCAGAAAATATGTCAGTCAGAAGAGTGTGTTAAGATGTCACAAAGAAAATATGTGGAAAGGTAGCCCTACAGTATTGTCCAACACAAGAGATGCCGGCACATGTTATGACAAAGCCTGCATCACAGTTTAAGTTGTTGAATTTTTCAAAGTTGTTGTTTGGGTCATGAGTATTTTATTTTGATGTAAATGGGCAAAGATACCAATAATATGAGAGCAAGTGGGGGCGTTGTTAACTGAGAAATATGCTTTCAATTATTTTCCGTTTTATTTCCAAGGGCCAGTCTCAACTTCCCAGTCAACAGGACCCCGCAGACCGGCCAAGGTGCACCTTCTTCGGACACGGATCCCTGTGACGTCGGCGTGAAGCTCCGGGAGCACCAGACATGCACATATGAATAAGCGGAGGAGTCTATTCCATAAGTCCTCCACTCACGGCCTCGGTGTCACTGAATCGAGCAATCTGGTTTTTTAATGTTTAAAAATCGGCTTAACATTGAGGTCGAAAAAACAGCGGTATCGTTAAAATACAGTAACAGGGTGATAACATCCATGTAAGAAGTGGAGGGGGATTTATTGCACTCACGGCCCCACTCGTTTATTCCTCTCATACACAGCGGCCAGATCACCTGCTGGAGCTCCAAGCGCTGTGCACAGTCGGATGCCGCCATCTAGCGGACATAAAATGTAAGGAAGCGGAGGGAGAAAGCCATCCGGTGTTCCCCGAGTAGCGGCGACGAACGAGTTTAGAGCCGTGGAGAAGGTTTGCTTCCCCCCCACCCTCTCTTTCTAACTTCTTCTTCTTCTTCTTCTTCTTCTTCTTCTTCTTCTTCTTCTTCATCTTCTTCTTTTGTCTTTTCCCGTCAGGTGTGGCCACAGCGAGTCAACTTTCTCCATCTAACCCTATTCTCCGTATCCTCCTCTCTCACACCAACTACCTTCATATCCTCTCTCACCACGTCCATAAATCCTCTCTTTGGTCTTCCTCGAGACCTCTTGCCTTGCAGCTCCAATTCCAGCATCCGTCTACCAATATATTCTCTATCCCTCCTCTGTACATGACCGAACCATCTCAGTCTGGCTTCTCTGACCTTCTCTCCAAAACATCGAGCATGTGCTGTTCGTCTGATAGACTCATTCCTGATCCTATCCATCCTGGTCACTCCCAAAGAGAACCTCAACATCCTCATATCTGCAACCTCTAGTTCTGCCTGCTGTCTTTCGGTCATTGTAACAGTTTCTAGTGCATATATCATCGCTGGGCTCACCACTGTCTTGTACACCTTTGTACACCTTGGTAATGGGCAACCCCGTATCTGACCGTGTGACACAGCCAAGCAGTGCAGACAATGTGAGATGATCAACTAGAACCAAAAAGAAGCCCAGTTACTTTAATGGTTATGTGACTAGTGCTATTGACGATGACCAAGTGTTCACTAACATTGACTACTGTTATAGACTGGCGTGTGGTGTCCCACAGACATTTAAAGAGGCAAGAAGTTCCCTCAATGCTGACAAGTGGATGAAATCTATGGACGAAGAGATGGAGTCATTGAGAGAGAACAACACTTTTACCCTAACACAGCTACCCCAAGGCAAGTGTGCAGTGGCGGGGGGGGGGGGCGTATGCGCTAAAAAGAAATGAAGATGGCACAAACAAATAAAAAGCTTGTTATGTTGCTAAGGGCTACAGTCAAAAGTATGGCACGGATTTTGAGGAAACATTTTCTCCAACAGCAAATATGACAAGTGTGAGGGTGTTAATGCAGAAATCAGTTCAGGAATATTTGTTACTACACCAAATGGATGTAAAGACAGCCTATCTTCATGCACCCATAGATTGTGAGCTCTGTGTAGAACAACCAGAAGGGTATGAAGTAACAAATACAAAACAGAAGCTGGTGCGTAAACTTGAAAAGTCACTATACGGCCTTAAACAGGCAGTTCGTAATTGGAATCTGACGCTCCATTCTTACTTGATTGACAATGACTTTATTCAGAATGAAGCAGATCATTGTGTCTATGTCAAAGAAAACCAAAATGACAAAGTCATCATCATAATATGGGTAGATGATTTAATCATAGCTGCAAGTAATGAGGAAGTAATGAAAGAGGTGAAAATCATGCTTACAGCTAGATTTAAAATGAAGGACTTGGGCAAACTGATCAAAATCAACACCCAGAAAATATGTCAGTCAGAAGAGTGTGTTAAGATGTCACAAAGAAAATATGTGGAAAGGTAGCCCTACAGTATTGTCCAACACAAGAGATGCCGGCAGATGTTATGACAAAGCCTGCATCGCAGTTTAAGTTGTTGAATTTTTCAAATTTTTGTTTGTCGTTTGGGTCATGAGTATTTTATTTTGATGTAAATGGGCAAAGATACCAATAATATGAGAGCAAGTGGGGGCGTTGTTAACTGAGAAATATGCTCTCAATTATTTTCCGTTTTATTTCCAAGGGCCAGTCTCAACTTCCCAGTCAACAGGACCCCGCAGACCGGCCAAGGTGCACCTTCTTCGGACACGGATCCCCGTGACGTCGGCGTGAAGCTCCGGGAGCACCAGACATGCACTTATGAATAAGCGGAGGAGTCAACTCCATAAGTCCTCCACTCAGGGCCTCGGTGTCACTGAATCGAGCAATTTGGTTTTTAATGTTTAAAAATCGGCTTAACATTGAGGTGGAAAACACAGCGGTATCGTTAAAATACAGTAACAGGGTGATAACATCCATGTAAGAAGTGGAGGGGGATTTATTGCACTCACGGCCCCACTCGTTTATTCCTCTCATACACAGCGGCCAGATCACCTGCTGGAGCTCCAAGCGCTGTGCACAGTCGGATGCCGCCATCTAGCGGACATAAAATGTAAGGAAGCGGAGGGAGAAAGCCATCCGGTGATCCCCAAGTAGCGGCGACGAACGAGTTTAGAGCCGTGGAGAAGATTTGCTTTGGGTAGATGATTTAATTATTGCAGCAGAGTGTTGCATGGTTTTCAGGGAGGAGTTGAGAAAGGGTCTGGGTGGTCAGGGAGAGCTTCCAGATGATTGGACAACAACAGCTAGTGTGATCAGGGAGACAGGTAGAAGAGTACTTGGTGTGTCATCTGGAAGGAAAGTAGATAAGGAGACTTGGTGGTGGAATGAGGAAGTGCAGGAGTGTATACAGAGAAAATGGTTAGCGAAGAAGAAGTGGGATACTGAGAGGACTGAAGAGAACAGACAGGAGTTCAGGGAGCTGCGGCGAAAGGTAAAGATAGAGGTAGCAAAGGCAAAACAAAGGGCTTATGATGACTTGTATGCTCGGTTGGATAGTAAGGAGGCTGAAAATGATCTATACAAGTTGGCGAAACAGAGAGATAAAGATGGAAAGGATGTACAGCAGGTCCGGGTGATAAAGGACAGACAGGGAAATGTATTGACAGATGCTAGAAGAGTGACAGGAAGATGGAAAGAGTACTTTGAAGAGCTGATGAATGTGGAAAATGAAAGAGAGGCAAGGGTAGAAGAGGTGATTATTGTAGACCACAAAGTAGCAAAAATGAGTAAAAGTGAAGTGAGGAAGGCATTGAAGAGGATGAAGAGTGGAAAAGCAGTTGGTCCTGATGATATACCTGTGGAGGTGTGGAAGTGTCTAGGAGAGGCAGCGGTAGATTTTCTGACTAGATTATTCAACAGGATCTTAGAGAGTGAGAAGATGCCTGAAGAATGGAGACAAAGTGTGATGGTGCCTATCTTTAAGAATAAAGGGGATGTGCAGAATTGTGGCAACTACAGAGGGATAAAGTTGATGAGCCATACTATGAAGTTATGGGAAAGAGTAGTGGAAACTAGACTGAGAGCAGAAGTCAGCATTTGTGAACAGCAGTATGGCTTCATGCCTAGGAAGAGTACTACAGATGCAGTATTTGCGTTGAGAATGCTAATAGAAAAGTACAGAGAAGGCCAGAGGGAGCTGCATTGCGTTTTCGTAGACCTAGAAAAAGCATATGACAGGGTGCCAAGAGAGGAGCTCTGGTATTGTATGAGGAAGTCTGGAGTGGCAGAGAAGTATGTTAGACTGGTGCAGGACATGTATGCCAGCTGTGAGACACTGGTACGGTGTGCTGTAGGGGTAACCGAGAAGTTCAAGGTGGAGGTGGGACTCCATCAGGGATCAGCTCTGAGCCCCTTCTTGTTCGCAATGGTGATGGGTAGGCTGACAGATGAGGTTAGACAGGAATCCCCATGGACCATGATGTTTGCGGATGACATTGTGATCTGTAGTGAGAGCAGACAACAGGTAGAGGAAAATCTAGAGAGGTGGAGGTATGCTCTGGAAAGGAGAGGAATGAAAGTTAGTCACAGCAAGACAGAATATATGTGTGTGAACGAGAGGAACTCGGGTGGAGCGGTGAGGCTACAGGGAGTGGAGATCAAGAAGCTGGAGGATTTCAGGTACTTAGGGTCAACAGTCCAGAGCAACGGAGAGTGCGTAAAAGAGGTGAAGAGACGGGTCCAAGCAGGTTGGAATGGCTGGAGAAAAGTGTCAGGGGTACTATGTGATAGAAGACTATCGGCCAGAATAAAAGGAAAGGTGTACAAGACAGTGGTGAGACCAGCGATGATGTTTGGACTAGAAACTGTTCCAATGACCAAAAGACAGCAGACAGAACTAGAGGTTGCAGAGATGAAGATGTTGAGGTTCTCTTTGGGAGTGACCAGGATGGATAGGATCAGGAATGAGTCTATCAGAGGGACGGCACATGTTTGATGTTTTGGAGAGAAGGTCAGAGAAGCCAGACTGAGATGGTTCGGCCATGTACAGAGAAGAGATAGTGAATATATTGGTAGACGGATGCTGGAAATGGAGCTGCCAGGCAATAGGTCTCGAGGAAGACCAAAGAGAAGATTTATGGACGTAGTGAGAGAGGATATGAAGGTAGCTGGTGTGAGAGAGGAAGATACAGAGAATAGGGTTAGATGGAGAAGGTTGACTCGCTGTGGCGACCCCTGACGGGAAAAGCCGAAAGAAGAAGAAGAAGATTGAATTATTGCAGCAAGCAGCAATGATGCACTCAGCACATTTAAACAGAACATGAAATTCAAGTTCAACATGAAAGACCTGGGGAAACTATCATATTTTTTGGGCATACAATTTGAACAAAAGGGGGATGAAATCAAAATGAACCAGACAAAGTACATCCTAAAAATGCTAGAGAGAGTTGGAATGTCAGAATGTAAAGCAAGATCTACTCCAAGTGAGCAAAAATTAGAGGGCATCCCTGTAGCTGATGAAAATGAGCAAAGTGAACCTGTCGACCCCAAAGAATATCGTGAGATTGTAGGCAGTCTTATTTATGCCATGACTTGCACCAGACCTGATATCAGCTGGATAGTGAGCAAACTATCACAGAATCTGGCAATGCCAAAAGTAGAAAACTTAGTAGCTGCAAAACATGTTCTGAGGTATTTGAAGGGGACAGCTGATTATGAACTAAGTTTCAAGAAAAATAAGGAGGATTTGAACCTGATAGCTTACAGTGATTCAGACTGGGCATCATCTGTAGAAGACAGACGTAGCACTACAGGCTACTGTTTCAGTTTAACAAAACAAGGCCCAGCCATTGCATGGAAGTCAAGGAAACAGCCCACAGTGGCCCTGTCAACATGTGAGGCTGAATACATCGGCCGAGCCACCACCGCACAAGAAAACATGTACCTGTCTCAACTGTTAAACGGTATGGACAACAAAATGTACAGTTGCACAACAATCTACGGAGACAATCAGGGGGCCATCGCACTGAGTAAGAATCCTGTAAACAGACAAAGGTCAAAACACATTGATGTAAAATATCATTTCATTCGTGAAGCACTCAGTGAGGGTAAAATAAATCTTATCTATTGTCCATCAGAGGACATGTTGGCAGACATCTTGACAAAACCCATGACAAAGGTAAAAATAGAAAAATTCAAAAAGTGGTTCTTTGGAAATTAAAATGTCCAAAGTTTTTTTTTTTTGGATGTTGAGATCAAGAGGGGGTGTTGAGATAGGTGATCTCATTAGTTTTATTTGAGTTTACATTCTAGTATACATATGTTTTATTTGTATCTACTCTCAGGAAATGTATGGCACTTTATGACAAGGTTTGGGACTTGTTTTAGTTTTTCGCGACTGTTCAGCTAACTTGACGTTAACTTCTACGTCAGTGTTCTTTTTTTGGTATAGCGGTGCTGGCGGGAATTTTTCCCTCACTCTGTACTGTACATGTCCCATGGCTAACCGATGTTGATTCCCGGAGCTGTGAAGAAGAAAATAAAAGACGATTCAAACAAGGCAAACTTGTGAATTCCTTCCGAAACATGGAAAACGAAGAAGCTGCGAACTTAAACGCAACAGTTTGGTTGTGGATGCGTTTCGGCTAATGCTATTAGCACAGCTATGATGAGTTAAGGTGTGTTTGTGTGTGTGTGTGTGTGTGTGTGCGTGTGTGTGAGTGTGAATTTGTTTAGGTGGGGGGGGGGTTGCGGACAGGGAGTACCGCGGCCTCGAACGATAAGCTGAGGAGCGGAGGAGGGCAGAAGCCCGGCCCGTGATTCGCTTATGTCCAGCGGTTCGGGAATTCCAGGGCCCATAGCGGAGGAGCGATGGAGCTGAGAAGCGGAGGAGCGGAGGTAATGTTTCTCCTCTCAGAGGCGGGGAAGTTTGGGGGTGGAAGAACCCCTTAGACTGGCTAATGTGAGCATACTCCGGACAAAGATCCCCCGGACGTATGATTGGAGCTCTCGGACCATTGGGCACACACATGTGAATGAGTGGATGAGCTAATGTTTGTTTGGTTGTGGATGCGTTTCGGCTAATGCTATTAGCACAGCTATGATGAGTTAAGGTGTGTGTGTATGTGTGTGTGTGTGTGTGTGTGTGTGTGTTTGTGTGTTTTTGTGTGTGTGTGAGTGTGTTTGTGTGTGTATGTGTGAGAGTTTGTTTAGGTGGGGGGGGGAGTACCAGGGCCCATAGAGGAGGAGCTATGATGAGTTAAGGTGTGTGTGTATGTGTGTGTGTGTGTGTGTGTGTGTGTTTGTGTGTGTGTGTGTGTGTGTGCGTGTGTTTATCTGTGTGTGAGAGTTTGTTTTGGTGGGGGGGGGTTCCCGCGGACAGGGAGTACCAGGGCCTGGAGCGGATGAGGTGAGGAGCGGAGGAGGGCAGAAGCCCAGACCGTGATTCACTTATGTCCAGCGGTTCGGGAGTTCCAGGACCAAAAGCGGAGAAGCGGAGGACAGCAAAAGCCCTGTCCGCAATTCACCTGAGTCCGGCGGATCGGTAGTACCTGGTTCCGCAGCGGAGGAGCGGAGGAGCGGAGGAGCGGAGGAGCGGAGGAGCGGAGGAGCGGAGCAAAGCGGAAGCCCGTCTTAACAACAAGGAAATTACAGATGAGGCTATAATTTCCACAGAAATCTTTAAATTCTATCGCCACCTATACACTTCGACATTGTCAAAAAGCGATTGTGACTCCTTTCCAACAAATATTCCTCAATATATCCCAAAAATAAACAACAACAAACAATATATGTTTGTTTTGTATATGTTTATATATAAACAACAAAAAATATACAGTTTGATATCTGAGATTCCTTGTGAGTCGCCAACTTAATTACATGTTGTACTCCCCTTGCAATCTTTTTTTCGTTTTAATTTTTTATTAGTCTATCTATTGATTTAATTATTTCATTTTAATTTCTTTTTTTGTCTAGCATTGTAAATTTCTCACAAACCGTTAACACTATTAACTTCTGATTACATACAGAACGAATGTCCTTATGTCCTTTGCTTCCTCATGCCTGGTTGTTTCATTGACATTCAGTTCTACCTTGCCATGTTTATTTGTACATTTGTATAGTTGTGTGTACTATTTATGTTCAATTAAAAAAAAAAAAAGAATGAGAGGCTGAGAAAATCTCCATGTCTCTCTCCCCCCCCTTAATGCCCCCCCCCCTTCCTCACGGCGGCCGACGCAACGCGATTCTCGCCGTTGTTGTGGAAGTAGGGAAAAGGATTCCCCGCGTCGGTGCGAGCGATGCGTTTCAAGGCGTATTGCATGTGTGTATGGAGGGGGGGGGGGGTCTACAGGACACCGCAGACCGGCAATGGTGCACCTTCTGCCGACATCGATCACCGAAACGTCGGCGTGGAGCCCCCGGAGCAGCCGGCGTGTACATGTGAATGAATGGAGGAGCTAATGTGTGTGTGGGGTGGTGGTGGTGGTGGTGGTGGTGGTGGTGTGTGTGTGGGGGGGGGGGGCGTTTCGGCTAATGCTATCAGCACAGCTATGATTATTCCCAGAACGTTGAGAACGAGCTCCCGGAACTCCAGACATGCGTATATAAAAGAGTGGAATTAAGGTGTGTGTGTGTGTGTGTGTGTGTGTGTGTGTGTGTGTGTGTGTGTGTGTGTGTGTGTGTGTGTGTGTGTATGTGTGGGACAGAAATAATGTCGGGGACAGAAATTGTTATTAGCCTGCTGGCAGATGACACAACCTTAGTTTTGAAAAATGAACATCAAGTCCCAATAAGCGTTGAAAAAATTAAAACATTCTCCAAGGCTTCAGGATTGTCATTAAACTTAAAGAAATGCAAACTTCTTGCGCTGCATGACTCACCACTAAAGGAAATCAGCAATGTTCCTATCAAATCAGAAATAAAATACTTGAGCATTTTCCTATCTAAGGACCAAAAGTTAAATCAGTCCAGGAACATTGAATCTAAACTGAATCAAAGTAAAGCTAAATTGAATATATGGCTCCAAAGAGATTTATCAATATTAGGCCGGATATATTTGACTAAAATGGAATGTTTATCCAGATGTATATACCCAGTGTATTCCAATGCTGCTCCAAATCAACTCATAAAATCTATTAACCAAATAAATTTCAACTTTATCTGGAGGAACAGACCACACCATCTAAAAAAATCACATATGGGGAAAGAAACAAGTGACGGAGGGCTGAAAGTGATAGAGTTGGACTGCCTGAATGGGACATTGAAGGTGAACTGGTTGAAATCCTGGATCAAACATCATCATTCTTTCTGGTATTGTACTCCAAACTACTTATTCAACATAGTCGGCAGCCTAAGTCTTCTACTTATCTCTGACTTGGATATCAACAAGATTCCTGTCCAATTTTCAGAGTTCCATAAACAAATACTATTATACTGGAAAATGATATATGTACACAATTTCTCAACACACAGTACAATAATTTGGAACAATAGATATGTACTGCGTGGCAACAAACCTCTGTTTTACAAGGAATGCTTTGAGAAAGGTATATGGTCAATAATTGACTTGATGGATGACAATGGCAGTCCTCTAGACTATGAACAGTTCTGTACTACACACAGATTTAAGCCTCCCATATTAGAGTTGATAAAGTTATGAAACGCACTGCCTCGACAATTTGTATTCCTGACCAAAAATATAATGACGCACCGAACCGTACAACTACAGTTACCCCGACTATCACTCCAGGGAATCTCAATTCTGGACAGAAAGTGCAGCAACTCCTTTATTAGGACATGTTTCACAGGAAACTTATTCCCTGGACGTCAAAACAAAAATAATATTTGAAATAAATTTGATAAGGAATCGATTGCCACGCTGCGAACTATGTATCTGACTCTACCCATACCCCCCAAGGCACAAAGAGACCCACTTCTAAATTATGAATGACATCTACCCATCTCAGGAATTATTGAGGGTACGCTTTACTTTTGAAGATAATATTTGTACATTTTGTGAAGACAACATTGAAACCACTGACCATATATTTTTTCTCATTCTCATTCCATCGTCACCAGTTTCCCTCTCAAAAGATGATATCACATTTGGTTTACTTTTAAGCAACATAACAGATGAACTCTGTGTCAATGTTCTTTTAGGCCTGGCCGAATTCTTCATTCACAAAAACAGAATGCAAAAATGCTCCCCAAATTTTAATTTCTTCATAAACGATTTTGAATTATAAAAAAAAAACCTTAAAACTTATGGAAAAATCCAAAAACTAAAAAATATACAGTTACCCATGTCTGAGATTCCTTTTTTTTGGAAAAAAAAAAAACAACTTGATTACATGTTATATTCCCCTTGCAATTTTTTTTTTGTTTTAATTTTTTATTTGTCTATCTATTGATTTAATTATTTCCTTTTAATTTCTTTTTTTGTCTATCACTGTAAATTTCTCACAAACCGTTAACACTATTAACTTCTGATTCCATACAGAACAAATGTCCTTCTGTCCGTTGCTTCCTCATCCCTGGTTGTTTCATTGACATTCAGTTCTACCTTGCTATGTTTATTTGTACATTTGTATATTTGTGTGTACTATTAATGTTCAATTAAAAACAGTTTGATGTCTGAGATTCCTTGTGAACGGCCAACTTTATTACATGTTATATTCCCCTTACAATTTTTTTTTTTAGTTTTTAATTTTATTTTTCTATCTATTTATTTAATTATTTCCTTTTAATTTTCTGTTTTTGTCTAGCATTAAAAATTCTCGCAAACCGTTAACACTATTAACTTCTGATTACATACAGAACGAATGCCCTTATGTCTCCCGTCACCCCCCCCCGTCACCCCCGCTTTTTCCGTACAGTGGCAGACACTGAGATCAAAAGCAAATGGGTGTCATTGTAATGCAGTAACAGGGTGATAACAGCCGTGTTAGAAGTGTGTAGGGGCTTATAGGAGAGCAGAAGCTGGTCACGCTATTCGCCTGAATTCAGAGGATCGGGAGTACCAGGGCCCATAGCGGAGGAGCAGAGGAGTTGAGAAGCGGAGGAGCGGAGGAGCGGAGTTATGTTTCTCTTCTCAAAGGCGGGGAAGCTTGGGGGCAGCAGGACCCCTTAGACCGGCCAATGTGAGCCTTCTCCGGACATAGATCACCCGGACGTATGACTGGAGCTCCCGTACCTCTGGGCACACACATATGTGAATGAGTGGATGAGCTAATGTTTGTTTTGTTGTGGATACGTTTCGGCCAATGCTATTAGCACAGCTATGATGAGTTCAGGTGTGTGTGTGTGTGTGTGTGTGTGTGTGTGTGTGTGTGTGTGGGTGGGTGTGTGTCTGTGTGTGTGTGTGTCTGTGTGTGTGTGTGTGTGTGTGTGTGTGTGTGTGTGTGTGTATGCGTGTGTTTATGTGTGTGTGAGAGTTTGTTTTGGTGGGTGGGGGGGGGTTCCCGCGGACTGGGAGTACCAGGGCCTTAAGCGGATGAGGTGAGGAGCGGAGGAGGGCAGAAGCCCGGACCGTGATTCTCTTATGTCCAGCGGTTCGGGAGTTCCAGGGCCCAAAGCGGAGGAGCGGAGGACAGGAAAAGCCCTGTCCGCAATTCACCTGAGTCTGGCGTATCGGTAGTACCTGGTTCCGCAGCGGAGGAGCGGAGGAGCTGAGAAGCGGAGGAGCGGAGGAGCGGAGGAGCGGAGGAGATGTTTCTCTTCTCAGAGGCGGCGAGGGGGGGGGGGGGGAGCAGGACCCCTTACCCTTATCCCCCGGACGTTTGAGTGGAGCTCCCGGACCTCCGGGCACACACATGCGAATGACTGGATGACAGGGAGTTCCAGGACCTGGAGCGGATGAGCAGAGGAGAGGCGGAGGGCAGAAGCCCGGCCCGGTTCGGGAGTTCCAGGGTCCAAAGCGGGGGAGGGAAAAAAAGGAGGAGGGGAGGAGAGCAGAAGACTGGCCTGGAATTCACCGAAGTCCCGCAGATCGGGAGTTCCAGGGCCCGGAGCGGAAGACCGGAGGAGCGGAGGAGCGGAGGAGCGGAGGAGCAGAAGAGCGGAGGAGCGGAGGAGCGGAAGAGAGCGGAAGCCCAGCCGACAATTCGCCTGAGTCCCGCGGAGAGGGAGTACCAAGGCCTGGAGCCTGATTCGCTTATGTCTAGCAGTTCAGGAATACCAGGGCCCAGGGCGGAGGAGCGGATGAGAGGAGAAGCGGAGGAGAGCGGAAGCCCGGCCGACAATTCGCCTAAGTCCCGCGGAGAGGGAGTACCAGGACCTGGAGCCTGATTCGCTTATGTCCAGCAGTTCAGGAGTATCAGAGCCGGAACGGAGGAGCGGAGGAGCGGAGGAGCGGAGGACCGGAGGACCGGAGGACCGGAGGAGAGCTGAATCCGGCCGACAATTCGCCTGAGTCCCGCGGAAAGGGAGTACCAGGGCCAGAAGCGTGATTTAATGATGTCCAGCAGTTCAGGAGTACCAGGGCCGGAGCGGAGGAGCGGAGGAGCGGAGGAGCGGAGGAGACCGGAAGCCCGGCCGAATATTTGCCTAAGTCCCGCGGAGAGGGAGTACCAGGGTCAAGAACGTGATTCGCTTATGTCTAGCAGTTCAGGATTACCAGGGCCTGGAGTGGAGGTGCGGAGGAGTGGATGAGAGGAGAAGCGGAGGAGAGCGGAAGCCTTGCCGACAATTCGCCTGAGTCCAGCGGAAAGGGAGTACCAGGGCCTGGAGCCTGATTCGCTTATGTCTGGCAGTTCAGGAGTACCAGGGCCTGGAGCGGAGGAGCGGAGGAGCGGAAGAGCAGAAGAACGTTTAAGCGGTGGAGCGGAGGAGCGGATGAGCGGAGGAGAGCGGAATCCGGCCGACAATTCTCCTGAGTCCCGCGCAAAGGGAGTACCAGGGCCGAAGAGTGATTTAATGATGTCCAGCAGTTCAGGAGTACCAGGGCCCGGAGCGGAAGAGCGGAGGAGCGGAGGAGCGGAGGAGCGGAGGAGCGGAGGAGCGGAGGAGCAGAGGAGCGGAGGAGCGGAGGAGCGGAAGAGAGCGGAAGCCCAGCCGACAATTCGCCTGAGTCCCGCGGAAGGGGATTACCAGGGCCTGGAGCCTGAATCGCTTATGTCCTGCGGTTCCGGAGTACCAGGGCCCGGAGCGGAGGAGCGGAGGAGCGAAGGAGCGAATGAGCGGATGAGCTGAGGAGAGCGGAAGCCCGGCCGACAATTCGCCTGAGTCCCGCGGAGAGGGAGTACCAGGGCCATAAGCGTCATTTAATGATGTTCAGCAATTCAGGAGTACCTGGGCCAGGTGCGGAGGAGCGGAGGAGCGGAGGGGCGGATGAGTGGAGGAGCGGAGGAGCGGAGGAGAGCGGAAACCCGGCCCACATTTCGCCTGAGTCCCGCGGATTGGGAGTACCAGGGCCTGGAGCCTGATTCGCTTATGGCAAGCAGTTAAGGAGTACAAGGGCCGGAGCGGAGGAGTGGAGGAGCAGAGGAGCGGATGAGCGGAGGAACGGAGGTGAGCGGTTGCCCGGCCGAATATTCGCCTAAGTCCCGCGGAAAGGGAGTACCAGGGCCTGGAGCCTGATTCGCTTATGTCTAGCAGTTCAGGAGTACCAGGGCCCGGAGCGGAGGAGCGGAAGAGCGGATGAGAGGAGAAGCGGAGGAGAGCGGAAGCCCGGCCAACAATTCGTCGAAGTCCCGCGGAGAGGGAGTACCAGGGCCTGGAGCCTGATCCGCTTATGTCCAGCAGTTCAGGAGTACCAGGGCCGGAACGGAGGAGCGGAGGAGCGGAGGAGCGGAGGACCGGAGGACCGGAGGACCGGAGGAGAGCTGAATCCGGCCGACAATTCGCCTGAGTCCCGCGGAAAGGGAGTACCAGGGCCAGTAGCGTGAGTTAATGATGTCCAGCAGTTAAGGAGTACAAGGGCCGGAGCGGAGGAGCGGAGGAGCGGAGGAGCGGAGGAGCGGAGGAGCGGAGGAGAGCGGAAGCCCGGCCGAATATTTGCCTAAGTCCCGCGGAAAGGGAGCACCAGGGCCAGAAGCGTGATTTTATGATGTGCAGCAGTTCAGGAGTACCAGGGCCGGAGCGGAGGAGCGGAGGAGCGGAGGAGCGGAGGACCGGAGGACCGGAGGACCGGAGGACCGGAGGACCGGAGGAGAGCTGAATCCGGCCGAAGATTCGCCTGAGTCCCGCGGAAAGGGAGTACCAGGGCCAGAAGCGTGATTTAATGATGTCCAGCAGTTCAGGAGTACCAGGGCCGGAGCGGAGGAGCGGAGGAGCGGAGGAGCGGAGGAGCGGAGGAGAGCGGAAGCCCGGCCGAAAATTCGCCTAAGTCCCGCGGAAAGGGAGTACCAGGGCCAGGAGCCTGATTCGCTTATGTCCAGCAGTTCAGGAGTACCAGGGCCGGAACGGAGGAGCGGAGGAGCGGAGGAGCGGAGGAGAGCGGAAGCCCGGCCAACAATTCGTCGAAGTCCCGCGGAGAGGGAGTACCAGGGCCTGGAGCCTGATCCGCTTATGTCCAGCAGTTCAGGAGTACCAGGGCCGGAACGGAGGAGCGGAGGAGCGGAGGAGCGGAGGACCGGAGGACCGGAGGAGAGCTGAATCCGGCCGACAATTCGCCTGAGTCCCGCGGAAAGGGAGTACCAGGGCCAGTAGCGTGAGTTAATGATGTCCAGCAGTTAAGGAGTACAAGGGCCGGAGCGGAGGAGCGGAGGAGCGGAGGAGCGGAGGAGCGGAGGAGCGGAGGAGCGGAGGAGCGGAGGAGAGCGGAAGCCCGGCCGAATATTTGCCTAAGTCCCGCGGAAAGGGAGCACCAGGGCCAGAAGCGTGATTTTATGATGTGCAGCAGTTCAGGAGTACCAGGGCCGGAGCGGAGGAGCGGAGGAGCGGAGGAGCGGAGGAGCGGAGGACCGGAGGACCGGAGGACCGGAGGACCGGAGGAGAGCTGAATCCGGCCGACAATTCGCCTGAGTCCCGCGGAAAGGGAGTACCAGGGCCAGAAGCGTGATTTAATGATGTCCAGCAGTTCAGGAGTACCAGGGCCGGAGCGGAGGAGCGGAGGAGCGGAGGAGCGGAGGAGCGGAGGAGCGGAGGAGAGCGGAAGCCCGGCCGAAAATTCGCCTAAGCCCCGCGGAAAGGGAGTACCAGGGCCAGGAGCCTGATTCGCTTATGTCCAGCAGTTCAGGAGTACCAGGGCCGGAACGGAGGAGCGGAGGAGCGGAGTACCGGAGGACCGGAGGACCGGAGGACCGGAGGAGAGCTGAATCAAGCCGACAATTCGCCTGAGTCCAGCGGAAAGGGAGTACCTGGGCCAGAAGCGTGATTTAATGATGTCCAGCAGTTCAGGAGTACCAGGGCCAGAGCGGAGGAGAGGGGAAGCCCGGCCGACAATTCGCCTGAGTCCAGCGGAAAGGGAGTACCAGGGCCTGGAGCCTGATTCGCTTATGTCTGGCAGTTCAGGAGTACCAGGGCCCGGAGCGGAGGAGCAGAGGAGCGGATGAGCAGAAGAACGTTTAAGCAGTGGAGCGGAGGAGCGGAGGAGTGGATGAGAGGAGAAGCGGAGGAGAGCGGAAGCCCGGCCGACAATTCGCCTGAGTCCAGCGGAAAGGGAGTACCAGGGCCTGGAGCCTGATTCGCTCATGTCTAGCAGTTCAGGAGTACCAGGGCCCGGAGCGGAGGAACGGAGGAGCGGAGGAGCGGAGGAGCGGATGAGCAGATGAGCTGAGGAGAGCGGAAGCCCGGCCGGCAATTCACCTGAGTCCCACGGAGAGGGAGTACCAGGGCCTGAAGCGTCATTTAATGATGTTCAGCAATTCAGGAGTACAAGGGTAAGGTGCGGAGGAGCGGAGGAGCGGAGGGGCGGATGATTGGATGAGCGGACGAGCGGAGGAGAGAGGAAGCCCGGCCCACATTTCGCCTAACTCCTGCGGAGAGGGAGTACCAGGGCCTGGAGCCTGATTCGCTTATGTCTAGCAGTTCAGGACTACCAGGGCCCTGAGCGGAGGAGCGGAGGAGCGGATGAGCGGAGGAACGGAGGTGAGCGGTTGCACGGCCGAATATTCGCCTAAGTCCCGCGGAAAGGGCGTACCAGGGCCTGGAGCCTGATTCGCTTATGTCTAGCAGTTCAGGAGTACCAGGGCCCGGAGCGGAGGAGCGGAGGAGCGGATGAGAGGAGAAGCGGAGGAGAGCGGAAGCCCGGCCGACAATTCGCCTGAGTCCAGCGGAAAGGGAGTACCAGGGCCTGGAGCCTGATTCGCTCATGTCTAGCAGTTCAGGAGTACCAGTGCCCGGAGCGGAGGAGCGGAGGAGCGGAGGAGCGGAGGAGCGGAGGAGCGGAGGACCGGAGGACCGGAGGACCGGAGGACCGGAGTAGAGCTGAATCCGGCCGACAATTCGCCTGAGTCCCGCGGAAAGGGAGTACCAGGGCCAGAAGCGTGATTTAATGATGTCCAGCAGTTCAGGAGTACCAGGGCCGGAGCGGAGGAGCGGAGGAGCGGAGGAGGGGAGGAGAGCGGAAGCCCGGCCGAATATTTGCCTAAGTCCCGCGGAGAGGGAGTACCAGGGCTAGGAACGTGATTCGCTTATGTCCTGCATTTCAGGAGTACCAGGGCCTGGAGTTGAGGTGCGGAGGAGTGGATGAGAGGAGAAGCGGAGGAGAGCGGAAGCCTTGCCGACAATTCGCCTGAGTCCAGCGGAAAGGGAATACCAGGGCCTGGAGCCTGATTCGCTTATGTCTAGCAGTTCAGGAGTACCAGGGCCCGGAGCGGAGGAGCGGAGGAGCGGATGAGAGGAGAGGCGGAGGAGAGCGGAAGCCCGGCCGACATTTCGCCTAAGCCCCGCGGAGAGGGAGTACCAGGGCCTGGAGCCTGATTCGCTTATGTCCAGCAGTTCAGGAGTACCAGGGCCCTAACGGAGGAGCGGAGGAGTGGAGGAGCGGAGGAGCGGAGGAGCGGAGGAGCGGAGGAGCGGAGGAGCGGAGGAGCGGAGTACCGGAGGACCGGAGGACCGGAGGACCGGAGGATCGGAGGAGAGCTGAATCCGGCCGACAATTCGCCTGAGTCCCCTTGGAAAGGGAGTACCAGGGCCAGAAGCGTGATTTAATGATGTCCAGCAGTTCAGGAGTACCAGGGCCCGGAGCGGAGGAGCAGAGGAGCGGATGAGCAGAAGAATGTTTAAGCAGTGGAGCGGAGGAGCGGAGGAGTGGATGAGAGGAGAAGGGGAGGAGAGCGGAAGCCCGGCCGACAATTCGCCTGAGTCCAGCGGAAAGGGAGTACCAGGGCCTGGAGCCTGATTCGCTCATGTCTAGCAGTTCAGGAGTACCAGGGCCCGGAGTGGAGGAACGGAGGAGCGGGAGAAGCGGTGGAGCGGAGGAGCGGAGGAGAGCTGAAGCCCGGCCAACAATTCGCCTAAATCCCGCGGATTGGGAGTACCAGGGCCTGGAGCCTGATTCGCTTATGTCCAGCAGTTCAGGAGTACCAGGGCCAGGAGCGGAGGAGCGGAGGAGCGGGAGAAGCGGTGGAGCGGTGGAGCGGAGGAGCGGAGGAGCGGAGGAGAGCTGAAGCCCGGCCAACAATTCGCCTAAGTCCCGCGGATTGGGAGTACCAGGGCCTGGAGCCTGATTCGCTTATGTCCAGCAGTTCAGGAGTACCAGGGCCAGGAGCGGAGGAGCGGAGGAGCGGGAGAAGCGGTGGAGCGGAGGAGCGGAGGAGAGCTGAAGCCCGGCCAACAATTCGCCTAAGTCCCGCGGATTGGGAGTACCAGGGCCTGGAGCCTGATTCGCTTATGTCCAGCAGTTCAGGAGTACCAGGGCCAGGAGCGGAGGAGCGGAGGAGCGGAGGAGCGGGAGAAGCGGTGGAGCGGAAGAGCGGAGGAGAGCTGAAGCCCGGCCAACAATTCGCCTAAGTCCCGCGGATTGGGAGTACCAGGGCCTGGAGCCTGATTCGCTTATGTCCAGCAGTTCAGGAGTACCAGGGCCAGGAGCGGAGGAGCGGAGGAGCGGGAGAAGCGGTGGAGCGGAGGAGCGGAGGAGAGCTGAAGCCCGGCCAACAATTCGCCTAAGTCCCGCGGATTGGGAGTACCAGGGCCTGGAGCATGATTCGCTTATGTCCAGCAGTTCAGGAGTACCAGGGCCAGGAGCGGAGGAGCGGAGGAGCGGGAGAAGCGGTGGAGCGGAGGAGCGGAGGAGAGCTGAAGCCCGGCCAACAATTCGCCTAAATCCCGCGGATTGGGAGTACCAGGGCCTGGAGCCTGATTCGCTTATGTCCAGCAGTTCAGGAGTACCAGGGCCAGGAGCGGAGGAGCGGAGGAGCGGGAGAAGCGGTGGAGCGGTGGAGCGGAGGAGCGAAAGAGAGCTGAAGCCCGGCCAACAATTCGCCTAAGTCCCGCGGATTGGGAGTACCAGGGCCTGGAGCCTGATTCGCTTATGTCCAGCAGTTCAGGAGTACCAGGGCCAGGAGCGGAGGAGCGGAGGAGCGGGAGAAGCGGTGGAGCGGAGGAGCGGAGGAGAGCTGAAGCCCGGCCAACAATTCGCCTAAGTCCCGCGGATTGGGAGTACCAGGGCCTGGAGCCTGATTCGCTTATGTCCAGCAGTTCAGGAGTACCAGGGCCAGGAGCGGAGGAGCGGAGGAGCGGGAGAAGCGGTGGAGCGGAGGAGCGGAGGAGAGCTGAAGCCCGGCCAACAATTCGCCTAAGTCCCGCGGATTGGGAGTACCAGGGCCTGGAGCCTGATTCGCTTATGTCCAGCAGTTCAGGAGTACCAGGGCCAGGAGCGGAGGAGCGGAGGAGCGGAGGAGCGGGAGAAGCGGTGGAGCGGAGGAGCGGAGGAGAGCTGAAGCCCGGCCAACAATTCGCCTAAGTCCCGCGGATTGGGAGTACCAGGGCCTGGAGCCTGATTCGCTTATGTCCAGCAGTTCAGGAGTACCAGGGCCAGGAGCGGAGGAGCGGAGGAGCGGGAGAAGCGGTGCAGCGGAGGAGCGGAGGAGAGCTGAAGCCCGGCCAACAATTCGCCTAAATCCCGCGGATTGGGAGTACCAGGGCCTGGAGCCTGATTCGCTTATGTCCAGCAGTTCAGGAGTACCAGGGCCAGGAGCGGAGGAGCGGAGGAGCGGGAGAAGCGGTGGAGCGGTGGAGCGGAGGAGCGGAGGAGAGCTGAAGCCCGGCCAACAATTCGCCTAAGTCCCGCGGATTGGGAGTACCAGGGCCTGGAGCCTGATTCGCTTATGTCCAGCAGTTCAGGAGTACCAGGGCCAGGAGCGGAGGAGCGGAGGAGCGGGAGAAGCGGTGGAGCGGAGGAGCGGAGGAGAGCTGAAGCCCGGCCAACAATTCGCCTAAGTCCCGCGGATTGGGAGTACCAGGGCCTGGAGCATGATTCGCTTATGTCCAGCAGTTCAGGAGTACCAGGGCCAGGAGCGGAGGAGCGGAGGAGCGGGAGAAGCGGTGGAGCGGAGGAGCGGAGGAGAGCTGAAGCCCGGCCAACAATTCGCCTAAATCCCGCGGATTGGGAGTACCAGGGCCTGGAGCCTGATTCGCTTATGTCCAGCAGTTCAGGAGTACCAGGGCCAGGAGCGGAGGAGTGGAGGAGCGGGAGAAGCGGTGGAGCGGTGGAGCGGAGGAGCGGAGGAGAGCTGAAGCCCGGCCAACAATTCGCCTAAGTCCCGCGGATTGGTTGTACCAGGGCCTGGAGCCTGATTCGCTTATGTCCAGCAGTTCAGGAGTACCAGGGCCAGGAGCGGAGGAGCGGAGGAGCGGGAGAAGCGGTGGAGCGGAGGAGCGGAGGAGAGCTGAAGCCCGGCCAACAATTCGCCTAAGTCCCGCGGATTGGGAGTACCAGGGCCTGGAGCCTGATTCGCTTATGTCCAGCAGTTCAGGAGTACCAGGGCCAGGAGCGGAGGAGCGGAGGAGCGGGAGAAGCGGTGGAGCGGAGGAGCGGAGGAGAGCTAAAGCCCGGCCAACAATTCGCCTAAGTCCCGCGGATTGGGAGTACCAGGGCCTGGAGCCTGATTCGCTTATGTCCAGCAGTTCAGGAGTACCAGGGCCAGGAGCGGAGGAGCGGAGGAGCGGGAGAAGCGGTGGAGCGGAGGAGCGGAGGAGAGCTGAAGCCCGGCCAAATATTCGCCTAAATCCCGCGGATTGGGAGTACCAGGGCCTGGAGCCTGATTCGCTTATGTCCAGCAGTTCAGGAGTACCAGGGCCAGGAGCGGATGAGCGGAGGAGCGGGAGAAGCGGTGGAGCGGTGGAGCGGAGGAGCGGAGGAGAGCTGAAGCCCGGCCAACAATTCGCCTAAGTCCCGCGGATTGGGAGTACCAGGGCCTGGAGCCTGATTCGCTTATGTCCAGCAGTTCAGGAGTACCAGGGCCAGGAGCGGAGGAGCGGAGGAGCGGGAGAAGCGGTGGAGCGGAGGAGCGGAGGAGAGCTGAAGCCCGGCCAACAATTCGCCTTGAGTCCCGCGGAGGAGCGGAGGTGAGCGGAAGCCCGGCCGACAATTAGCCTAAGTCCCGCGGATTGGGAGTACCAGGGCCTGGAGCCTGATTCGCTTATGTCCAGCAGTTCAGGAGTACCAGGGCCAGGAGCGGAGGAGCGGAGGAGCGCATGAGAGCGGAATCCCGGCCGACAATTTGCCCAAGTCCCGCGTAGAGGGAGTACCAGGGCCAAGAGCCTGATTCGCTTATGTCCAGCATTTCTGGACTACTAGGGCACGGAGCGGATGAGTGGCGGAGCGGATGAGCGGAAGAACGGAGAAGCGGTGGAGCGGAGGAGCGGAGGAGCGGAGGAGCGGAGGAGTGGAGGAGCGGAGGAGCGGAGGAGAGCGGAATCCCGGCCGACAATTTGCCCAAGTCCCGCGTGGAGGGAGTACCAGGGCCAAGAGCCTGATTCGCTTATGTCCAGCAGTTCTGGACTACTACGGCACGGAGCGGATGAGCGGAAGAACGGAGAAGCGGTGGAGCGGTGGAGCGGTGGAGCGGAGGAGCGGAGGAGCGGAGGAGCGGAGGAGCGGAGAAGAGCGGAATGATGGACCACAATATGCCTAAATCCCTGAGACAGGGAGTACCAGGGCCTGTAGCGTGATTTAATGATGTGCAGCAGTTCAGGAGTACTAGGGACCGGAGCGGATGAGCGGTGGAGCGGAGGAGCGGAGGTGAGCGGAAGCCCGGCCGACAAATCGCGTAAGTCCCGCGGATTGGGAGTACCAGGGCCTGGAGCCTGATTCGCTTATGTCTGGCGGTTGCGGAGGAGCGGAGGAGCAGAGGAGCGGAGAAGCGGACCATTGGGCACACACATGTGAATGACTGGATGAGCTAATGTTTGTTTGGTTGTGGATGCATTTCGGCTAATGCTATTAGCACAGCTATGATGACTTAATGTGTGTATGTGTGTGTCTGTGTGTGTGTGAGTGTCTTTGTGTGTGTGTGTGTGTGTGTGTGTGTGTGAAAGGCTCTTTTGGTGGGGGAGGGGGGGTCGCGGACAGGGATTACCATTGGGCACAAACATGTGAATGAGTGGATGAGCTAGTGTTTGTTTGGTTGTGGATGCGTTTCGGCTAATGCTATTAGCACATCTATAATGAATTAAGGTGTGTGTGTGTGTGTGTGTGTGTGTGTGTGTGTGTGTGTGTGTTTGTTTTTTGTGTCTGTGTGAGTGTGTTCGTGTGTGTATGTGTGAGAGTTTGTTTAGGTGGGGGGGGGGGGTACCAGGGCCCTTCGCGGAGGAGCAGTGGAGCGGAGAAGCAGAGGAATGGAGGAGTGGAGGTAATTTTTCTTTTCTCAAAGGCAGAGGATGGGAAGTTTGGGGGCAGTAGGACGCCTTAGACCGGCCACTGTGAGCCTTCTCCAGATATAGATCCCCCGGACGTATGATTGGAGCTCCCGGACCATTGGGCACACACATGTGAATGAGTGGATGAGCTAATGTTTGTTTGGTAGTGGATGCATTTCGGCTAATGCTATTAGCACAGCTATGATGAGTTAAGGTGTG